>NC_056744.1:111587169-111597169 GCF_019279795.1 Protopterus annectens
TTCAGTGACAATTATCTAGAGCCAAGGGGTGGCTAACCCTGCTGTGGAAAATGTACAATTAAATATTTTCTGGATATTTATACAGAATGCTCACAATTAAATAGTGTCTGAATACTCGCTGAAGTGTGGGTAAATATTTGATTACTGATTCATTTGTTACTCCAGTAGACTGGTCTATATCACATCATTGAAGGTTCATCTCAGAGAACCTCAGTTCACAGAATCCAAAATAGAGAACGTTCACACCAGCGAATGGTTTACTCAGGGAATAGAATTAGTTGACCGCCATTGCAACTATCACACACACCGCACTATGTCAAACCCAGACCCCCCACCTATATATATATATATATATATATATATATATATATATATATGCCAACTATGACATTGCACTACAGTGGGGAAAAGGGCAGATTTCCTGATGCTGGCTAACTAACTCCATTCCTTGAGTAAAACAGTCTCTGATGTGAATGTTCACGTAAGTGAATGCTTAACTTTTTGGGTTAGATGAACAGAGGTTTGCTGAGTTGAACCTTCGATTATATGATATAGACCCCCAGTTGACCTATATCACTAACAAAAGGAACCATTTCAGAATATTCCCTTCTGTATTGCCTCCACAGAACCTAATATAAAATAGCTGCTCATGGTTAATGTGTATACAGTGGGTTCTTTTGTTTAAGCTGAGATGAGAATCCCTGTTATTTATCTTCTTTCCGTAACAATTTTAGCTTTCTGTGGCATACAGATATGATTTATCTGTGCTTTTTCAAGGGCTATAACTACCAATAAAAGATATGAGCAACAAGGCCAAAACTTACTTACTTTCTTTCTTTCTTTCTTTTGCTCTCCCTCTCGTTCTGTCTACCTGTCTTTCCTTTCTTTGCTCACAATTACCCACCCATTATTAAACTGGGCTTGAACCTCAAAGCAGAAAGTCTGCTGCCTTTCTTAAAGAGACTGAGTTTCAAATTCCCAGGCAAAATGTTTTCAAAATAGGGATTCTTTACCTGCATGGGTCTTGATATGTGTCTGCTTTGTGGCAGTTAATACTGAGAATGTAGAGCTTGTAAGTAACATGTGCTAGTAATGTACTCAGTTAAGAGATATTACAGCTAATCCTGGACAGGTGCTGTGAGGTGCATGCAGTTTCTAAGGTTAAACTTTATATTACTTTCTTATTTGTGTTGGAACAAGGCATACATAATGCCTGAAGTAGGTCTGCCATGATCAGCACACCAGCCAAGGTGAATTATTAAATTAAATAATTCTGTGCTATATCAATTGGCATATTTAGTACATCATATTTTAAGGTGGTGTGTGAGATGCTGACAATTCAGGCCCTACTATGGGTTTTTTGGATCTTGTCAATATACCTTTGGGTTATAAATTTTCTCTTTAGTTAGATTTCAGGTCTCTACAGCTGCAGTACCCTACATGGTACCACGCAGTGCTGGTTTCACAGTTCACGTTTCCTTTCATTAATCACCCGGAAGGCCCAGGAGGAAACTGGAGCTGCTCTGTGCAGCACAAACTCTAGTTTTGCACTCAGCTAACCTCATTAGCTGATGCTCTGACTGGGCACGCTCTCTGTCTCTGCTTTATAATCACTCTGCTTTTGCATGTTTCCTCTTTTCTCCCTTACTCTGTACACAGTGTCTCCTATTTCATCAAGTCTGCATTCACTGAAGCTTCAAATAGAAGAAACACACCTGCCAAACCTTCAGCTTGATGAAATGGACAAAAAAGCATTTTTTTTTATTTTGGGAGCAAGACCCCTCTCGGAACTTACATACCCATGCATTACATACACACACACACACACACACACACACACACACACACACACACACACACACACACACACACACAAACATACACACACACACACACACACACACACACACACACACACACACACAGGCACACTCATGCATAGAGTGAATTAGTGACAACACAAAAGCTGAAACTGCACTGGGAATGATTTTGAATAGAAGAAAAACAAGTTATTCAAACAAGGGAAAACTTAACTCAATGAGTTTAAACCTTTTCCACTTTACACTCATACAGGTATAATAAAGATAATGTTCTACACACCACCTCACAGTCTCTGAGTGAGGTTTTACAGCTGTAGTGGCTCTGATTTTCTCTGTTAGCATTTAGCCTCATCATCTATCATGATTAGTCCTTATAGGATTTATAAAACTTAACCTTTTACTCCAGTTTCACTATTATTTTATCTTTGAGCCTAACTGGAGGTTCTACTTCAATTACTTTTTAAGTTTGCATTTTAATGGTAACTTTCTACTGTATACCACAGAGTTTGCCATCGGCATGGCCTACTACAATATTACTGCTCCTTCCCCATATCTCTCATTTTAAACTGTCAGTTTATTAATATTACACTGACAGCTTTCTGTACTCCCATTTTATAAATCTGTAGGTGTAGTTTCTGGTAAATGCATCTCATATTAGTGACTGTCCCTCATTTTCCCTTCTGCTATGCGCTCCAAACATACCTCTCAACTTCTTATCACAAGAAATTTGGACAAAGCCTAAACTAATGGGGGACAATGGCCCAAAAATAGGGACATATTTTAAATATTGCTGTTATAAATTTAGAAAGTTGTTAGAATAACAACATTTGTGTTAGCATATATTTTCTGAAGGATATGAAGTGTGAAACTTGAATGTCTGTCATCATTTAGTGATCTCAGTCCTCAGTGATTTGCTGGAAAACCACAATTTTTATGAAGAACAGACCAAAAATATGAGGCAAAAATCTGGACATTCTGCGAAAATCTGGAGATCTGCGAGATATGACTCCAAAGTTTTTTTTTTTTAATTTTACTGCATGTACTTCATGCACTCACAAACACATGCTACAATACAAATACATACACATACACAGTCTACTTCACTTTATTTATCTCTTACAGGGTGACCACCCACACTTATACTACACACACTTGTACATCAATGCAGATGTATGCATGCCCCTGCAGACATGCATGCATGTCCACACACACGCACCCATGGCACCCAGCACTGACCTGTTGTCCCAAAATGAGCCACTACCATTCCCATAGGGGTGAAAGGGTAAACTCCATCTTTTTCACAGCATTAACTTTTTCTTCCTTACAAAGAAATTTATTCAGTACAGCAGTGTCAAAGAAAAAATAATGTCATACCTAACAACTAATTCGTATTGGTTGAAACACAGCCAATAACATAATAGTTAAAAAACAAGGTCCAGTCAAAAGACATTCTTTTCAGAAACATTTAAAACAATTAAAAAATTGTTGTAAGGTATTTAAAAAGCTTTTATATTGAATTTTTATCACATTCTGATGAAGTCCCTAGTCGTGGGGGATGAAAGCGCTCAATGTTTGTTTAAATTAAAGGATATTGCATGGTTACTCCGTCATACAACAATTTTTTTTCATCTGTGTTTGTGTTAACATGCTGCACCATTAATTTTGTTTCAGTACAGCAATTTGTTGAGTCACGTTACCACATTAATCCGCTGCCATCTCTATTTCCAGAGGCAAGCACATGACTACTTTGCGTTAGCTGCTCCCCTAACTGTTACATTTGCGTGTAGCTTTGCCTGTGAGATTGCTGTCCGCACTACGGACTGTGCCAGTGGAAAACAGTAGTGCAACAACAGCAGTCTCTGAATTCCTCCGGCTTTCCATGATATGCACATCCTTGAATTTAAGGCTTCTGTATCTTAGCAAGCCTTTATGAATCACAGGAACAGTATAGTAGCATAAAACACAATTAATAACCTTTTAATAAAGGCATGTTTCATGGTCCTGTCTTACGTGTTTGCTACACAATTTAATTTTGTTAATTTATTTGCTTTTCCCTGAACTCCTTTCAATATTATTTATGTGTATAACATAATATAAACTGAATATCAGATGTTAACTTTAACTAAATGCAAGTATCAGTGGAGATTTTTTTCTGGAATTCCCTATAAACTGGCTTTGCTCAGTGGGACTTTCATGGTAAACAAACATAAAATAAAATTAAATAAATTGTCCCATTGGTCAAGAAACAAACAAATAGCCCAAGTTCTTCCTTGTTCATTTTCGTTGACCTGGGTACCAAACACATCTAGCAAATGCTTCTTGATGTAGAGTGTCCCCATATTATGCTGAGGTACACCTATATATTTTATATTATTGTAGTCAGTGTGCATACAGTTGCATCTTGGACACCAGAGACTGGATGCTGGTAAAATAGCCAGAATGAAACAGCTGGACAAGACCACCACACCACTGGTATAGTTCAGTAGATGGAGGTAATTAATTCCTTGGTTTCCTTTCACTTCCTTAAACATAGTTTCTTCATTTATGATTTGCCTAAGCTTGGATGCCTGAATGCATTTTATTCATTGTTTGTTTACTCACCATAAATTGTTGAGATTTATGTTTGCTTGGTGGACTAGTGTTACTGTTTCTCCAAGATTACAGCAGCCCAGACAGTCAGCAAGTAGTGTTTTAGTGTTTCATTTTTTTACATTATTGCTCTTTCTCAGAGTTGTAATAATCTCACAGAAAAGTAACATAAGGGAATGTGGGATGAAGTCCACCAAATGGGTTGCATGGGGCTTGATCCTCTGTAAAAAAACATTGTAGCTGTGTGTGTGTGTGTGTGTGTGTGTGTGTGTGTGTGTGTGTGTGTGTGTGTGTGTGTGTGTGTGTGTGTGTGTGTGTGTGTGTATTCACTAAAAAAACTTTCCTCAACCAATGTTGGTGTTACCCTTTGTGCATTTGAGGAAAATATTTGAATAATATGTATACAAATGAAGCTCAGTGAGTTAGCAATGAAGGAGATACAGTGAACTCTAACTTCAGAACTATATTCTAATCACATCTTTGAAATGGGTCAGTTAAATGGACCTACTCCATGTTTGGCATCTTTTCCAGAGGTCCAAAGTGTTTCTGCTGATATCCAAGGCATTCAAGGCTATAAACAAGAAAATAAGTATATTTTCTGATTCTACCACACTTTTTTAAACTGTAGTTTATTTAATTGCTGCATTATTTATGCTTTTTGCTTTTTGTGACTGCATCATTTGCTGTAATTGATTTCAACTGTACTGTTAGCCTAGATAGCATAGTCTACATTCAGGTCTGCTAAATATAGACTGCTATGGATACACTTGAGCACTAAACCAACCATCTTACATTAGGATGGGCTCCCCTGGACCCTTGTGGCAGAAGAATGTGGATCCAGCATTGTCTGAATTGGGGATTGCTGGAGGAAGGTTCATTGTGTGCTTTCCTATTGGTAGTTTAGCTTAAAAGTGTTCAATTTTGCCTGTATTTAAAAGCCTCACGTTTGCCCGTTGTTGTGCACCACACAGCAAGGGTTAGCGGTGTCCTGCATAAACACAAACTCCTTGAAATGCAATTTTTCCCTAGACGTCTGTCAATGGAACCCTCCCAAGCTTCTCTGCTGCACTACGGGCAACTCAGATGCACACTGAGCACTGTTGCCACACTTATCATCCCTAGCCTTCAATAGAATAAACCCCATTTGTTTGTCCTAGCTCAAAAATTGTCTAACTAGCCCACTCCCTTCCCTAATAGTACATACAGTGAAAACCTGCTATAATGGATGGGCAGTTTCCCATCATTTCTCCAGCCAGCCTGATTGACATGGGCAATGTAGTAATTGCCTCATGTACGCTGACAACCACTTATGCCTAAAACAAACAAATATCCTATGTGAGAGATGTAATTATGCTATGAAATTGGAATCAATTCTCTCCCATAACAACAAACCAGACATCAAACAGGTTGTCAGCAAACACACTTTGCCTCCCACATAAAATAAGGACATAACACATAAATCCACATAAGCAGTGGTACTCACTGGAAGCCTGCCAAAAGATCAGAGACCTCCCAAACGTAAACCTCCTGCACACATTGCAATGCAAATAGAAACTACTACACATAATAACACACACACACACCAGTGTCTCAGCAAATAAGCCTTTAGGCAAAACGTCTCAAAACCTAATGTCTTGGTTATAGGCAACTCCATAGTGAGACACACAGATGTGCCCCTCACCAGGCTGGACAAGGAGAAAGTGACAGTCAGCTGCTTGTCAGCTGCCAGGATCCATCAAATCACGCATGCACTCAAGTCACCCAACAAGTACCATTAAGACTCTGTCATAGCCAATGACTTGTGATGTACCTCTGGACTATATGAAGACAGACATGACTGCACTCTCAGCTTGTGTGTCCCAGGCAGGTATGACCCTAGCCCTAAGCAACATTCTACCTTCACCCAGGACAATGCCACAATATAAAAAAAAATGATTGACTTGAAATGGTCAATAGGCCACACTGCTTTGCCAGAGATGGTCTGCACCTGTCTTCTCTAGGCTTTTTGATACTGGTAAAGGTGTTTGCCACCCCATAATGCCTTTTTTAGACAAGTTAAAACAACAAAATGTCCGACATAAAATCCAGTCAAGACAAACTCAAGGTTCTGCTGCTTACTGCTAGGAGTCTAAACAAGAAATTGCACTCCATGGAAGCACTTCTCATCATGGAAGGTGCTGACATCTGTGCAGTCACTGATACATGGTTCAAGGCTGTGGAGAGCACCCCAATTGTGCAAGGCTACAATGCCTTCCACATGTTCAAACCTCAAAACGATCATGAAAGAACCAAAGGTGGAGGTTTATCCATCTTCATTAAAGCCAAGTACACTTCAAGACTGATCAAACAGTATGACTCTCTCAAACTACTCCATGTCCAATTAACTATAGGCAAAATACCCTACCACATCATTGCTAGTTATAGGTCCTCCACCATGAACCAAGAAAAGCACACCTCTTACCTGGACTTATTGGAGTCACTTTCCATACAGTCAAACACCTTGGCCATGGGAGATTTTAACTATCCGTCCATTGACTGGGTGACATACACTAGCACAAACATGCTCACCCAGAAGTTCCTGGACATTGGCAATACAAATGCTCTGGAAGAGATAATCTGTGCCCCCGCAATGGGCTGAAATGTCCTAGACATAGTACTCACCAACATGGGGGGGAGTCACTACATTCCTCCCTGTGTGATGCCCTCCCTTGTAAAGTCGGACCACAAATCAGTCTTGTTCGAAGTAACTACTGGAATTCATACCCCCACAGAAGCAAAAAAAAACTAAAATATTTTTTCAAAGCAAACTACAACAAACTAAGCAATGGTATAAAATGTTTCAAACTCCCCACAATCACAGACAACAATGACTTCTATGCAGAGGTGTACACAAACACCCTGTATAAACACTTAAACAACTGTACTGACTTGGCTGTACCTGACCAGATCAAAATCAGGTCCTCCTAAAAACAAGCCACCATGGTGGACCTCAAGTATAAATAGATTATATAATAAGAGAAAGAAACTGATGTCTATGATCAAGAGGTAACTGACTCAGAGAGGAATAATTCCCTCCACCGCTTGAACAAGCAAATCAGGAATCTTATAAAATCCTCTAAAGCTAATTACTAAGCTAAAATAGCATTCTTAGCTAAGGATAATCATAAGGCATTCTTTAACTATGTCTGAAATCTAAAAGGGAATGACCAGCTATATGCCGAACTGGTAGTGGATGGTACCACTCATACTATACCTGAGGAAATTGCCAACTTGCGAGCTGACAGATTTGGTGCAAACTTCACCCCCCTGTCCCCACCAGCCATACCCCAAAGCATACCTGACACCAGTCCTCTGCCATTCACTATTGTAAGCTTTCAACACTTATGTGTCAATGATTAAGCATTCGACAACCTAAGCTGTTGACAATTCAATAAGAACCCATCTAACATGCCTCATCTGTAAGGCCAGGGAAAGAATCATCATGGACCTTATCAACAAGGAAATATGACCTTTAAACTCAAGACCAGACGCAGTTTGGCTTTGTTAAGGGTATATTATGCTTTTTAAACCTAGTACACTTCTACAAGAAAGTCACCAAAGCCCCGGATGAAGGTAAGACAGTGCATACCACCTATCTTGACCTAGCCAAGGCTTTTGACACAATCCCCCACTCAGGTATCATTGGGAAACTCTCCCAGCTAGGTATTAATCCTTACATCACTAGATGGGTAGCCAATTGGCTCACCAACAGAACACATACTGTCCGAGTTGGTGACTCCACCTCTACCAGTGGACCAGTGATCAGTGGCATACCACAAGTATCTGTGCTGGACCATGTATTGCTTGGAATCTATATTTTGAAGATCCAAGCTAAAGTACATGGCCTTTGGCTTACCAGGTTTGCTGATGATTGCAAACTGTCTGCAATCATTGAGTCCCCAAATGATAACATATTACAGAAGGGGCTAACACAGACAAAGGATTGGTGCCAACGCCACGGACTAAAACTAAATGGAAAAAAGGTGCATTATTATCCCTTTTGGCAAAGTGGAATTCCTGGCTAATTACAATATTGTCTGCACCCCCCCCCCAAGCTTAAACCCAGTGGTGTGAGATTTGGGAACACAAGTTGATAGCAATCTGAACTTCCACCACTAAGTTTCCCCAGTGGTAAGGAAAGCCTTCTACATTGTGCATCTCATAAGTAAAGGCATTTCATCCAGGTCTAAGGATGTCATAACTCCAGTGTACTCAACCCTCATCACACAATTAATAGAGTACAATGCTCACTTTTGCATATACCTCACCAGACACCTGCAGCAGCTGGAGAGGCTCCAGAGGTTTCTCGCCAAGAAAATAAATGGCCTCCAAAGTATGACTTATGTGGATACACTGAAAGCCCTATCACTGTACTGTGTATCTTATAGGCTGCTGAGAGGCGACCTGTGCCTGGCCTACAAAGCAGTTTCTGACCCTGCCCTGATGGAAATGCTACACATCTGCAAGTCAAATAGCACAAGAGTCACTTGCTCTCGGGATCTTAACCTAGCCTGTGACATAAACAGAACATGCTGGGGAGACAGAAATATCTCCCTGAGATTGCCACTCCTCTGGAATAAACTTCCAATCCACATGAAACAGAGCTCCTATCTGACCCTATTCAAGAGCAACCTTAACAAATGGATGGGAGACCACAAATTCACCCTGGGGTTAGACCCCATGACCCTCATGGACAGGAGTAGTCGGTTTTAATCATAGACTCGGTCTGCAAATAACGCCCATCCAACCAAGGACAATTGGGGCAACTCGGGATTAACATGGCTAGGCTTGTAAGGGCTCTAGAGACATTAGCCTAGTAATCTCCTATGAACCTAAGTCAAACCTTTTGGATAAGATATGGAACTCTGGAGTAGTGTCTACCTGACATTATCAACAGAGTAAATGCTACCTGTTTTTTATCTGAAGTTGATGTTATGGGTTAAGAGTTAATAGTATGAGGATCTGGAGTTAGTGAGGTGGGATAGGGTATTAATGAAGCAAGAATACTAAGAAAGAACCGAGCATCCCCTTACTTCTCAAATAGAAAGCATCCTTGTGAGAGGATGGATACTGTTGGTAATATAAAAGCACCCACTATTAATCTTACCTATTCTAGTAATATTAAAGTTGCATGTGATGTCATTAAGGAGAATCCGCATGTGTTAACATCAGAGAGAGAAGTCAACTATGTGATAGGGACACAACCCTTATTTTCTTTTAGAAACAAAAAGTCATTAAAGAGACTACTATGTCATAATAATAGTAAATCTGGAGACTGTTTTGTCGCATATGGTACGTTCCCTTGTGCTTCCTGCCATTTTTGTCATCTCACAGATTCCAATAATAGGTTTGTACATCTGGTTACTAGCCTAGTTTATCATTTTAAGGTACATGCTACTTGTAAAACAAGGAATTTAGTGTATTTAGCACAATTTGTAGTATGTTCCAAGTTCTATATAGGTAAAACAAATCAGATGCTTTTAGAAAGAATGAGGAAACATATGAGAGACATAAGAAATAGTAACAACAATAATTCCTTGGCTAGACACATT